>NC_034190.2:50064072-50066572 GCF_002021735.2 Oncorhynchus kisutch | reverse complement strand
GTTCTTCTGTGGGAATTTCAGAAAACTTTAGTAACATTCTACAATCGGTGGACGAATGTTCATTAACAACGTATACATTCCGGGGCATGGACTCTAGAAGGTGTCAAGCCTTCCACGAAGATGCTGGCACATGTTGACTACGATGCTTCCCACAGTATCATGTTGGCTGGATGTCCTTCGGGTTGTGGACCGTTCTTGATACACACGGGGAACTGTTGAACGTGAAAAACCCCAGCAGCATTGCAGTTCTTGACACACTCAAACCTAGTACTAACATACCCCGTTCAAAGGAACTTGAATCTTTTGTGTTGCCCATTCACTCTCTGATTGGCACACATACACAATCCATGTCTCAATTGTCTCAAAAATCCTTCTTGAACCCTTCTCCTATAATTTCCACCAGCCCTCCGCAAATCAAATTAGCATAATAAAATCATCCTCATCAAAATCTGTTTGTTTAAGCTGGAGATATCTGGTTTTATTTTTGCATGGGCTGCATCGCCATCCACCGCATCCGCCGATATCGCCGTTCGGCATCTGCAGTGAAAGCAGTGTGTTTGTCAAGACCGTAAGACCTCCGGAAAATCAATCTTCTCACGGGAACGTCTCAAGCGCCCGAACGGTTTGGCCTAGAAACGATGATGATCCCTCTCGACTCTCACAAACACGATGGCGTTCTCTCCGTTATGCTCTGCGACCCCCGCGAGCGGGACTTGTGTAAAGTCGGGTACAGCCTCTTCAGCCAACTTCTGTCTGTAGCGTCCGGACAGTTTGGGCGACACACTAATATGTCAGTTGTTTTGCTCACAACCCCATAAGACTTGTCTGAAGGTCCCCGGTACTCGTTTAAAACAATTATTGGAAGTACTGTACAGTATATATGGAGATAGTTTAGTGCCTAAAATAATGGGTTAAATACATGTAAAAAATAAAAACATAAAAATAGTTTCCTGGTCTTTCTTATCTCAGATATACTGTAGGATCGACACTTTGGGGGACTATCTGTTGTTCCGTGTAGTGAATCTGTTATTCAATGCATTTCTTTGGGCTACTAGCAGTATATATATTTTTTGATACCTTGAGTGGTCTTAAAATTCAAAATCAAATAGCTAAATTATCCTTGTCATGACCATCTTAAAACATTTCTATATGTTAGCTTAGAAAATTTAATTACCTTCAAATAACCTACAAATTCCATTCTCAGAACGTTAATAAATCATCCCAGGAAACCTTTCAGGGAACCGTAGTAAAACATTCTTAGAACCTCCCTGCAACCTAAAAATGAACGTTCTCAGAACAGGCAACATTTTTCACTTACGTTCTCATAACGCATACCCGTCAGGAAACGTATGGCTTCATTCCCAGAACCAACGTGAAACCTAAAACGCACGTTCCCACGACTTCCAAGGAATCAAATGTGCTAGCTGGGCTGTATGTGCTGAAGCCAAGGGAAGGGCACTTACTGGAAAGAGATATTAAATCAAGGAAATACAGCGTTATTTTATCATAATGTTGGGCGTTGCGTTAGTAAGTGTATTTTTATCCTGCTGACTTCAATGTCATACAACCAGAGGACCACAATGCTCCTATTGTCTGCACTTAGGAACTTACACCCAGAGCTGGAGACTAGTGGAGAGTTCACAGGGAGGACATTCATCTGGGTCCTGATTCACTTGGAGCTCATCCTGTCGTCCTGCCTGTCTATATGTGTCCACACTCTCCCTGTGTTTACCCCTGTCCTGTCCCTCACTGATGACATCACCACAGTCAAAGAGTCACTACCATACTAGGGCCCAGAGATGCATTCAATTAAGTGTTTTATTTGATGACGTACTAGAGCGATGCACTGTATCTAAATGTTGAAACACTTACAATTACTTCAGGAATTGAAGCCAGTTTGCCTGAGGGCGCATAAAGGTAAACATTCAAATCATATTCTAATAATATGTGATATCTGACTTTTTCCTAACCCCTTGTTTTCTCTCTATTTTCCCCCCTAACAGCATGTTTTCACCATGGACCCTACCAATGTGGAGAACGGACGGGGGAAGGTTCCTCATGACCCCAGCCTCCCCTTTGCGAGCACCTTTATTGGTAGGTGCTGACCTCTTTGTTATTACATGGTGTGTTTATTTCAATGCAACAGCGGAGAGAGGTTATTGGCTCTGGGAGATACACTGCAGTGAGGGTGTTCCTCTTTTGTTGTCATTCGACATTTAGCTTGTGAAATAAGTGATGTATTGCATCGACATGCCGGGGTGAAAAGTAGTGCGTGTGTGTGTCTTCCCACCCCGCCTCGATCCACTTTGCGCCCGAACCCCACAAACCTGAGGATCTGTCCCAAGATGCATTTCATCTGGCAGGCAGACACACAGGGACGGCCAAAGGCCCAGCAGAACGTTGGACTGATGCACTGATATACAGACAAATAACCCTACAAAAACAAAGACATACAGTATTCCACCAAAGCTCACTCACATACACTGTGTGAAGCTAGCGT
>NC_034190.2:50019072-50061572 GCF_002021735.2 Oncorhynchus kisutch | reverse complement strand
CATACACATACAGTGTATTTCTTCCCCTGTACTACTCCCCAAGACATTGTTAAACACTGTCTGTTATTGTCAGAACAGAACCAGATCCTGCCAAGAAAACAAGAAAGCAATTATCTGTGTTTGATCTGATCCCGGACAGCTTACACAGCCCTGGTGTCTATTAAACAACCATGTCTGCCTGTACGCTAGCTCTACCATGATACTGTACAGTATGGAGGAGAAGAAAAGCTCCTGTGATTATATCTCCACAACCCGTGCTCTCTGGCATCCCCGCTGTCCAGCGTGTGGTTGTAGAAGGGCTTACGAGACAACTTTCCCACAGGAGAGGCCAGCGGTAGTTAGCCGTGTGCTCCTGTGATCTATTGTGTTGTTGTGTGAATGTGCTCTACAGGTGCTCTGCTCTGCTCTTTATGTGTCCTGCTGCTGAATAGATAATGGTTATTCTTTGTTTGTCTCGTATTGAGAATGATACTGTATGTCTAGACAGTGTGAGCCACTAGGCTCGCTCTCTCTGTCTCTCTCTGTCTCTCTCTGTCTCTCTCTGTCTCTCTCTCTCTCTGTCTCTCTCTGTCTCTGTCTCTCTCTGTCTCTCTCTGTCTCTGTCTCTCTCTGTCTCTGTCTCTCTCTCTCTCTCTCTCTCTGTCTCTCTCTCTCTCTGTCTCTGTCTCTGTCGCTCTGTCTCTCTCTGTCTCTGTCTCTCTCTGTCTCTCTCTGTCTCTGTCTCTCTCTCTCTGTCTCTCTCTGTCTCTGTCTCTCCCTGTCTCTCTCTCTCTCTGTCTCTCTCTATCTCTGTCTCTCTCTCTCTGTCTCTCTCTATCTCTCCCTCTCTCTCTCTCTCTTGGTCACTCGCTCTCTTCCCTTACAGAGAATGGAGTGTTTGGATATTCTCCGTGGTAAAGTGTATGTGTTCTCTGCACGATAGAGATGCGTTGGTGACGGTGGTGACGATCACGGTGATGGTGGTGTGTTGTCTGTGTCCCCCTGCAGAATGACGCAGGTGGACAGAGAGTTCTGGTGAATAAATGGAGCACCTTCATCAAGGCCAGGCTGGTGTGTTCTGTACCCGGGCCTCATGGAATCAACACACACTTCGACGAGCTGGGTGAGACACACACCTCACACTTGCACAAATCATTTATGCAAATAATTTACTCTCGCAGGCACAACATTTGAACACACTCACAAAGGTACTCTGTATTTCACAGAGGGTATTTTCCTGCTCAAAGGCAAGGATGAGAAGAACCCAGATGTTTACGCCATCTTCAGCACCATCAGGTGAGCGCCACACACACACACGGTTGCACACATCCACAGCTCCGTCTAGGAATTTGAGAGCGGCTTCATTTCTCCGGCTCCATCACTCGGCCGTTTACCAAAACAAGCGGCAGGGCGGCCATTTTGTTGTGTTTCGAGTCCCAGTCTGTAGCTTTAGCATGTACCATAGAGGAAATCAACCTTGGCGAAGTCAGTCACTGACATTATACGCTCCTCTCTCCCCTAGTAACGTGTTCCAGGGCTTTGCAGTGTGCGTGTATCGTATGGCAGACATCCGGGAAGCCTTCAATGGGCCGTTTGCGCACAAGGAGGGACCTGACTACCAGTGGGGGGCTTACGAGGGCAGAGTGCCCTATCCAAGACCTGGGGTGGTAAGTAGTACCCTCAGAATAACCTACTGCCGTATCGACACAATATAAATATATTTCAGCCTCCTTGTCAGCTTGCTTGTGTGAGAGAGAGAGCAGGTGTTCAAACTGGAGAGAGAGAGAGAGAGAGAGAGAGAGAGAGAGAGAGAGAGAGAGAGAAATTAGAAAAAAAGAGCGGGATAAACTCCAACAGAGGGATAAAGAGCTAGTCCAGCTGAGACCTTGTGGTTTCTGTTGGTCCTCCTGGTTTTCCTCTCCCCTCAGCAACTCTGTCTCATGTTCTCCTCTCATCCGCATCGCTGTAATTTAGCCTCATTTAGGGCCCTAGTGTCAGAGCAGAGTCTGTGGTTTTACTCCACACACACAGGCCTGATTAAGAAGAATGTCCTGGCCCAGAACAACCCAGAGAGAGAGGGAGGGAAGGAGGGAGGGAGAGCGAGAAACCTCACTATAAACCCCTGCCATCAAGTCACTCAGGGTTCTACTCACTGGAAAGGTTAAGAGAAGAAGACAATCTCACCTGGATTCCTGTCCAGGGATTCTGTCCAGCCTTCAGCTCCATTCACCAACAGAGCCTGGGTTTAGCTTGTTGTAGTTCACTCTGATATCCCACAGCCTGGGCTCAGCCCTCCCCAGGTCTACCCTCCCTCACATTGTTACTGTAAGGCTCTACCGGGGTTATCTAAATGGTCGTATACCGACACTTTCCTTATGCTGGTAGGGCGCCATAGGGTGCCATTTTGGCCAGCTATCTCTGTTTTGCACTGTGGAGACATGTGGCTGTCATCTCTCGACCGCTAACAGAGAACACTGTACTGTTTCTGAAGGCTATTGTGTAATTGTGCACTTTGCTGTGATTTAGCGCTCAGTGGCTGTGTACACTTAGTAGATAGGGTAGATGAAATGTAGATAGAAATGCACCCCTGTTTTCACTTACTGTAGCTCTTTCCAGTGATTGCAAGCGGTTAGAGTGCTTAGTTACTGCTTGGTCAGACATCAGCGTTGGGATCAGTTCCTCATGAATTCCAGTCAATTCAGGAATTTAAATAGGCTTCTGTGGTGAAATTCCATGTCAATTCCAACCTACACGAACTGAAATAATATGTTTCAACCCTGTCAAAAATGCCTAATGTTTAGTCAATGTTATGGCAGGATTTGACAAAATCTTCTCAAGCACAGTGTTGAATAGGACTCCCAGCTAAAACATTGTCAGGGAATCACAGAAAAACACATTCCTAACTTACAACATGACATATCAGGTGACCTCTAAAAACGCCGCTGAGTAAAGCGTTCATGTCACATTCCCCGAAAACCCTTTTACGTTTCAGGCAAATCATACGTTTTTTTCGTGACATGATTTCCTAAGAGCTCCTCTCTCTCTCTCTCTCTCTCCTCCTGTCTCCAGTGCCCCAGTAAAATAACCAACCAGCCTGGCAGACAGTTTGGCAGTACCAAGGACTTCCCAGACACAGTGCTTCAGTTTGCCCGGGGTCACCCCTTGATGTGGCGCCCGGTGTACCCAGCCATGAGGCAGCCTGTGCTGATCAAGGCCAACGTGCCCTACCGCCTCAAACAAATCGTGGTGGACCGCGTGGAGGCTGAGGACGGACAGTATGACGTCATGTTCATAGGCACAGGTCGGTCACAAATATATCCCACTTAGCCGTTTTCTGTCGTTAGACATAGCGGTGACTGGTTAGGAAACCAGGTTGTCTTGTGATTGCTCAGTTGACCGTTTTTTTTTTTTACCCTCGACCCCAGACACAGGCACGGTGCTGAAGGTCATCGCCCTGCGCAACGGCAACTCTCTGGACACAGAGGAGGTCACTCTGGAGGAGCTGCAGGTGTTTAAGGTAACTAGATAACGTCGTACTTCTCCTCCTCCTCCTCCTCCGCTTCATATCCCCACTGTCTATTTCAAAGCCAAACCCTTTCACAAAGGCTGAATGCGAATTAAATGTAATATTCTCATTTCTATCAAGGTGCCAACTCCCATTACCTCTTTGGACATCTCAGTAAAAAGGGTGAGGAAATGTTCATTCTTTGTCCCAGTTCACATTTAGTTTGAGAAGGCCAGAACACACTGAAGCTTTATGATAAATCCTACAGACTTTCCATTCTCATTCTCTGCTTGTACTCTGATCCCTTTCCCCACATAGCAAGCACTGTTCGTGGGTTCTCCATTGGGTGTGGCTCAGCTGAGGCTCCACAGGTGTGAGACGTATGGGAAGGCCTGTGCTGAGTGCTGCCTGGCCAGAGATCCCTACTGCGCCTGGGACGGCACCTCCTGCACCCGCTACACCTCGCTCAGCAAACGCCGCTATCGCCGCCAGGACATCAGGCACGGCAACCCGGCCCTGCAGTGTATGGACCAGAACCTCAGTGGTGAGAGAGGGGGAGGAGGGGGGTGGGCCGGCCAACTTGGCTCTGCAGTGTATGGATCAGAACCTCAGTGGTGTGAGAGGGGGAAGAGGGGGGTGGGCCGGCCAACTTGGCTCTGCAGTGTATGGACCAGAGCCTCAGTGGTGAGGGAGGGGGAGGGAGAGGGAGGAAAGGAGGGTGGAACGAGGGAGTGAGGGGGTGGGGGGAGAAAGGGGCATCGGGGGAGAGAAAGAGAGAGACAGCGAGAGTGTGGGGCAGTGACTTAAAGAGAAAGGGGGTGGTGGAGAGAAAAAGGAAGAGAGAGAGGGAAATAAAGAGAAAAGATTTGTAAAAAGGAAGGAATGTGGAAAGGAATTAAAAAAGAGTGAAGATGATAGAGTATGTGAAAATTAGATACAGTTCTGAGACAACAAGCCAAGTGCCCCTGTGGGAAAGTAGGGCACGCTAATATCCTGTTGAGAAATGGTTATTACAATGGTGTGTATACTGAGGGGTGGGGTGGGGTGGGGTGGTGGTGGTGGGGGGGGGGGTCTGGCTGTCATGGTGGCCAAGCGGAAATGAACCCAGAGTATTTGTTCCTGGAGGTCACAGAGGTCAAACTCGTCCATTGAGAAGCAGTTGACTCTGAGAGGTGAGGGAGGACAAACACCGGGTCTTTATCCCAAATGACACCCTGTTCCCTACATAGTGCACTACTTTTGACCAGGTCTCTGTAAACAGCTTATAGGTTGAACGACCCAAGGCCAGTATAAATCATGTGTAGTGTATATTGTATAGCCCAATGTCAGGTCTAGAGGAAAGTTGTTATCAGGAATACAAGCTGTGTTTGACTGAGGCGTGATGTCCATGGCTATCCCTCTGTAGGGACCCAGAGGGATAACAACATGAAACATGCTTTATGTTAAACAACTCTCAGTTGTATATACTGTTACACAGACATTTAACACAACCTGGAAACACAGACGATCTCAAATATGCACACGGTGTGCTGTATTTTGCTTCCTTGTCCCTTTTGAGTAATGAAACACACTTGAAATGCACACACATACTGGTAATGCTGTATAGGAAATTACATGACACACCCACATCTTGGGCTGAAGGAGAGGGTCGTCATTTGAAGGACCTTTGAATTGACCAAGTGATGTTTTGTTTACGGAGAAACTTCACCAAATCTCGTCTCACCTGCGCTGAGACGACAGATCCTCGTCGGTCTGTCATCGTGTGAGAGAGGGGAGCGTCGCTTGACAGGCAGGGGGGGGGAACAAAAGACAGAAATCTGTAGCGGTCAGAGGAGCGGAGGATGTGTTTGCTCACCTGAAGACGTGCATGAGGGGTGATGAAAGTTCTCTCCCAGGTCAAGGAGTGGTTTCGTTTTGGATTGAGTTACGCTGACATTGAATAAAGACGCTAAGAAGGGAGATTTAGTGTCGGCCGTAGCTGAAGACGGCACCACCAAAGTCACAGGGCCTACTTGAGACCCCAACATGCTCTGCAGACCGCAGTTTTAAGTGTATGTGGTTTAATGCCTATTGTACCTATTGTGTGTTGCAGTGGAGGGGTTGGATGTGACAGAGGAAAGGGTTGTGTACGGAGCAGAGAACAACAGCACCTTCCTGGAGTGTGTCCCCCGCTCCCCCCAGGCCACCGTCACATGGCTGCTCCAACGGGACGACCGCAAGGAGGAGGTGAGAGAGAGGGACGGGTGGAGGGGGAGAGAGAGTGTGTGCGAGACAGAGGTGGAGGGATCGCGAGAGCGTTAGAGAGTGAGGCAGAGGGAGAGAGAGAGAGAGAGTCTGACGAAGACAGAGCGAGAGATGGAGCAATACGGGGTATGAGAGAGAAAGAGAACTAGGGAAGAAACTGAAACGAGAGGGCCGAGTCAGTACTTCAGGGAACGATTTAAGGGGGTGTTTGAGAGAGACTGAGAAATGGGAAGTTTTAGTAGGAGCGGGAGTGAAGTCAGGTCCACTCCTGCTCAGTGACCTGTGACATGTACAGTAAAGCTCCAGTTTCTCCCATGCCAGGGTATCTGCGGCTTCCCGAGGCTTAAACGAGTGTTTCAGTCAAGCATGTAAGTACAGTATTAAGGCATTAGAGCAGCTCTCTATTTCCCACCAAATAATCGTTGGCTCTCAGCTGTTCATTTGGAGAGAACAGGCTGCCCTGTTTGCTTTGGCACGCAATACATGCCCTGGCAGAGAGATCGGACGAAAAAACAAGAGTTGATGAATTTCATGGCAAAATTCTTCTTAGCCACCCAAGCTGAGAAAAGAACACAAAAAAAGCGCAGCTTGGACTTTGCCTCCTCCCCATCTCATCCCCCTCCTCCCCTCCCCATCTCATCCCCCTCCTTCCCTCCTCCATCTCTGTGCCATACCTCATCATCCCTCCATCTCACTTAACCCCTCTTTCTTCTTTCTGTTCTTCTTATCCCAATATGTTCCCCTCTTTTCTCCCTCCCTCCCTCCCTCCCTCCCTCCCTCCCTCCCTCCCTCCCTCCCTCCCTCCCTCCCTCCCTCCCTCCCTCCCTCCCTCCCTCCCTCCCTCCCTCCCTCCCTCCCTCCTTCTCACCCTCCCTACCTCCCTCCCTCCCTCGTTCCCTCGTTCCCTCGTTCCCTCATTCCCTCGTTCCCTTGTTCCCCTCGTTCCCTCCCTCCCTCCCTCTCAGGTGAAGCTGGATGAGCGGGTGATGCGTACGGAGCAGGGCCTGCTGTTCCGCCGTGTGCTCCGTCAGGACGAGGGTGTGTATGTGTGTCGCTCTCGCGAGCACGGCTTCACCCAGACCCTCACCCGCCTCTCCCTGGAGGTCCTGCAGGGGGACACACTGAGCGAGCTGCTGGCCCGTGACGACGCCCCCCTCGACGGTCCCCAGGGGGCGAAGGGCTACCGGGCCTGGCCTCCCTGCCACGCTCACAGGAGCACCGGCCCCCTCAGCCAACAGCGCTCCTGGTTCAAGGACATCATGCAGCTGATTGGCCCGTCCAACCTGCCGCACGTGGAGGAGTACTGCGAAAGGTTGTGGTGCAACGACAAGCTGCGGCGCAAACACAAGAGCATGCTGGACAAGTACCGGCAGGCGCAGGACAGCGCACGCAAGGCCCGCAACAAGGGCTCCGGGGAACGCAACCGGACGCCGCGGGACGTCAGCAGCCGACAGCCGTAGAGGGGAGGGAGGAACGGAGAGGGGGAGGAAATAGAGGACTGGGAGAAGGACCACATGACACAATTAATGAGAGACTGAGAGAGAAAAGGAAGAGGTGGTAGTTCCATGTATTGCAGGAAGAGAGACACTGCCAACAGACTGTGGTGTTAAGGGTTGAGACTGATGTGGACGGGGGGGGAGAGACCGGGACTCAACTCAACTCTCCTTGACTTCATGAAGAAACCCTCAACTGTTTTCACCAAGGGACCCCTCCTCCTCTCCATTGCAACATCAGTGACTCTGTATATGACTATGGACTGACTGTACTGTGCTGTAAATACTGTGTGGGGTTGGACTGCTACAACTGATGACCTTTGACCCCTTATGGCACCCATCTCCAGTCTGTTTGCCTCACCCTGCACCTCATCATACTTCTTCTGGAAGAAATGGGGCTTAATGAATTTTTTTTAAAGGGCTCTGTGGCTCACTTCCTGCACAGTATTGCCTTCAAAGAGGTTCTAGAACACCGAAGCGCCGTTCATTTTAGCAGTGTAATCCCATCACCCTGAAAGTTATTCACAACCGTACAGTACGTTCTCAAGCATGCAGTGTTGAGTGGACATATAAGTGCACTCACACATCATCCATCACACACTCAGCCATAACAACGCACCAGAGCATTATAACAACGCACCAGAGCATTGCTTTAACTGAACGTTTTCATGAGACGATTGTTGACGGTTCAACAGAGAAAAGGCCTGTTTGTTTTATCAGCTAGACTCCAGTTCCCACCATTCCTAGTTGTGTCGTTCCTGACAATGGAAGGAGAAGAACGGGTCGTTGGAGCTGAATGTTCTGCTGGTGCTTTGTAAACACTGCTTCGTTATTTAAATACAGGGTTAGCAATTATATTTCTCTCTCTGTTGTTAAAATGCAATGTTTTCACTGACAGACTTCGCTGAAAAGCTCTCCTTTCAAGGGCCCTGGTTGTAGGGAAAGGGGGAGGGGGGTCAGAGGAGTGAAGGGACAGGGAGGATGGGACAGGGGTGAGGGTATGAAATTGGGCTGGGTTCTAAATAAGGAATAGGGGGTAGTGAATGGGGTCGTAGACGTTGTGGGTGTTTTTTTATTTATTTTTACAATGGGTGGTGGAGGGATATTAAATGAGTTGGGTTAATGTGGGTGGGTGGGGGTCAGGGGACAGCTATGCGATCCTCCTTGGTTGGCTTGCGAAGGCTAGCCAGGAGAAGTGTGGGGTTTAACAACTCCCACTTGCTCCCATGCCTTGGTTGCTTTCACTGGCATACAAACTTGCCTGTAGAGGAGGAAGAGGTGGGGGGGGGGGGGCGAGGTGGAGGAAGAGAAAGAAACGAAGAGAAGGAAAGGGTGGTGGAGGAATACGGGCACTGACAGAAAAAAAAGGAGAGCTTAAAGTGCCAGTGTACACAACACACAGTTCTGTAAAAATCCCGAATCCGTTCGTGTGAAGTAACTCTTTGGAAATGTGGCACGTTGTGTCCTGCCCATGAGAGTGACTTCGGAATATGTAACGCAAACGTCGCTCAATCTTCCGGTTTATTTTCCTAGTTTGAGAAAAGTGAGCCCTGTTGCTTTCTCTCCAAATATTGTTTCTGATCGTATCTTCGTAAAACCAACCAGAATGTGACGGAGGAGAGAGCGTTGTTAAATAGCCCAAGTCCCCTAGGCCTTTTTTTTGTTGTCAATTCTTTCTAAATCCTAATGTTTTAGTTCATGATTGGCGTGTCAATGAGTTAACATGAGATAAAGCATTATATCTCGAGCAGTCGTCCCTTCTAATCATGTTTCTACTGTTGATGAGTAGATTAGGGCTGCTATACAGAGGCCCACCAGGTCTTATTCTGATTGGTTATTTTTTTTAAAGCCATTAATATAGCCTTGGATAAAAGAGAAAATGCTTTGCTCCACACAACACAATAGCTTATGGTTCACAGCTATGGGGGGAAAAAACAGTATTCAAGGGGTATCAACACAAATTGTACAGTGAACATGAATAAAACAATGAAAACGCTGTTGCTGCCAAAACGTCATTAGTTTTTGCCTGTTTTTAGATTTTTGTGGCGCTCCATCCTGCAGCTACTATCAGCAATAGTTTGAGGGAAAAAATTGTGTTTCTGACATACTTTGTGTTCAAAGTGTCAATGTTGAACTGTAACAAAGTGAGAATTCCAGTCGTTGATGTGTGGTTTGTAACTCATTGGAGGGGACTCTTTTATAGGGCCTAATGTAAATGTTTGCTGTATTTATGTCTTATTTAATGAGCTCTCCTGCATGCGGTGTAAGTGTATGCTATTTAACATATTAATACAGTTTTTTTGTTTCTAACGTAAAACCTCTGACTCCGCATTCTCTTTCTGAATCCCAGACGTCTTGCTGTGGTCAAAAACTCTTAGGGTGGCGAGCTTTGGTGCGGTGACGTTAAGAGCCGTGGGTTTGTGGAGCTGGGTGTGGTTTAAAGGAGTGGGTTTCGAGCAGTTCTGGGAGAGGTGGGGGTTGAGGTGTGGGGTGTTGTTGATCTGAGCCAGGGATCCTGTATCACCCAGACAGACCAGACTGTGTGTGTGCATGTGTGCATGTGTGCGTGTATGTGTGTGTGTGTGTGTGTGTGTGTGTGTGTGTGTGTGGGTGGGGGAACGATTGCACATGCGCGCGTGTGTGTACACGTGTGCGCATGCATTCTTGCGTGCATCCATCCATGTGTTTGCAGTACTTATTTGTGTCTCAGGATCAGCGGCTGCTTTGTGTTTGAGTTTGTCTGTTTGTCGTCTGGCAGCGCAGTGTTCAGTGTTTTGTCTGTTGTTGGCTCTGTTTGGAGCAGGCTAATGAAGCATGTCGAATCAATTTAAATGCGATCATTGAGCAGCGTCTCAATGAGTCTGAAAGAGACTGAATTGAGTCTGGGGTAAAAAAAAACAACAACAATTGGTTTAGGGAGAAGAAAATACCCATTTTACTCCGTAAAGACCCATTTTATTCTGTGAATAAACACGGCTGCCAAAGCAGAGCTTGTCCACTGGCAATGAAGACATAAATAAGTTACAACGAAAGTGCCTAGAAATGAGCCTCTAGTTATCAACCATCTGTTTTAACAATGCTAAGCATAGAGACTATTTGAGTGTAAATCAACAACAACCTGCAAAGGTTTGGTGCATTCTGTTAGCTTTTTCCAGGATTTTCTTTTATGGTCACTCTTTTCAACTCCCAGTTGGCGAACCCCAACCCTCACCGTTGTCAACTAAGGTACTCGTGCATGTAATTGTAGCGTACATGCCACAGTAATATGTGTATGACAGCTTCGAAGCAGTGGAGTTTGTTGTCGGTGTTGCGACAGGCATGCTCTCCTAAACCCGACCCCAAACCAACCACCTAAACGCCTTGACACACTGAGCATATCCACAGAGCCTGTCCTGGAATGGCAAGACACCCTAGCCAATTCTGTCGCCATTCTCCACTGTGTGAAAGGAAGCTCCAGAGTGGCACAACGTTGCTGCCTTCGTCAAAGGGCCTTAGCGGGTTAGACCTACGGGCGGCAGAATGAACCGTAGAGGCTCCGTTGGACCCACATCCCCCATAAGCCCCCTTTAGCCACGCAGCAGTGGGTGATGGGAACTCCAGCTGCTGGAGCCATTTTTCACTTAAAGCCTTTAGCTCGTTACAAATCAGCCTTGCACACCGGTTACAGTCACAGCTCATTAGCTGCCACCAGGGCTTAGCTTAAACAGGTGCGTCTCCTCCAATGCTTATCCCCCTGTTGAGGAAGCCTGGGTGCTAGGGTGGGACAGAGCCTCTCGCACACTGTTCGAAGATGAAGCCATAACGCATTGAGAGATGTCCTAATATGGATGCTGTGGAAATGTTGTGTAGTGATATGCCGGACCATACCCCTCAGTGCACAATTGTCAACCTATTCCATTGCGTTAAAGACATATCAACTAAAATGTACTCTAAAACTGTCTTCTGAGAAAAACAGAATCCCACAGAATAACAACGTCTTAACGTCCAAGCTAACAGTTTCAGGAGCGGGTTACTTACACAAACCCCTATCCCTGTATAACATCCCACAAACACACTTTACATAAACCCAATACCCTATAAAACACTACAATCCCACAACCACAGGTCCAATCAAGCATCCCTCAAATGCACTCGTAAACTGTTGGTTGTCTCATAGACAAAACACACCCTGTCTGTTGATGCTGTCTTAATAAGAGATACTGCTGCTCCGTGAATGTGCCAAGTTCAGACTAATGTTCATATTGTGGTTTATTAAGGTCTACAAATACCAGCACGTTTATCTGCAACAACACGCCGTCATATGTTTTGTTTGCCATCGCTTTACCATAGAGTATAGCTTCATGGTTAAAAACCCTAGTAGTCATCGCTTTAACAAGAGTCAGTCAGTCGTGCCGCAGCGTAATCAATGAAAATACACCAGGGAGAAAGACCAACATCCACCGAGCCCAATCCAAACAGCCCAACAGTCTTTGACAACTGTGTAGTCTCTTAAGTCCTTAAAGTGTTCACCTTAATCAGACGTGAGAGGAGTTGAGGAGTCTGTTCCCGGATCAGATTTCAGTCTCAAGCCCCAACCTGCAGTCAAACTCACTGCCTCGTGTTCTGGCACACAGGAGATGGGGACAGAGTCCTAGGTCTAACAGTCAGTTTGTGTGACTGACACTCCACAGCAGCCAGCAGAGCCAGGGGCAGACAGAGCCAGGGACAGACAGGGCCAGGGGCAGACAGAGCCAAGGGCAGACAGAGCCAGGGGCAGACAGAGCCAGGGGCAGACAGAGCCAAGGGCAGACAGAGCCAGGGGCAGACAGAGCCAGGGCCAGACAGAGCCAGGGGCAGACAGAGCCAAGGGCAGACAGAGCCAGGGGCAGACAGAGCCAGGGACAGACAGAGCCAGGGGCAGACAGAGCCAGGGGCAGACAGAGCCAGGGACAGACAGAGCCAGGGGCAGACAGAGCCAGGGGCAGACCTGACCTGTCCTTTGGTGGGACTCAGACACACAGACATAGAGGCGGAATAGACTGACCCAGACCTGTGGAAGTAAAATAAGAACGAAAAGACTCAATTGATCAACTACAGCAGTGGTTCCCAAACGTTTTATGGTCCCGTACACCTTCAAACATTCAATCTCCAGCTGCGTACCCTCTCTAGCACCAGGGCCAGTGCACTCTCAATGCCATCGGGGGTACGCCAAATAAGAATGTGATTAACTTTTTTTTTTAAATGTCCATTTATATTTTCCAAGGGGCTATACTTTTAGGGGAGTTTTTCTCTCTCGCCTGAGTAGCCTCATTTCACTGCCAAAAATAAAACTCAACCATCTAGCGAAATAACAACGCAATGTCAAATACAGGTAGCCTAGACAAATAATTAACATCCAATCACATTAACTGTTACTCTCTCGTGTGAATTCCACTAACGGTCCTTATGTAGCCAAACGTAGCTGCTGCTCATTCCATTTGCTAAAAAATGGTTAAATGGTTAAATACAGTAAGGCTCGCGTCCATAGAGACACATACCAGCTCTACTGGTGGTACTGCTACTACCAGCAGTACTGCACCTGCACCTGTCAACGACACAAGTTGTTCTGCTTCCACGAACACATCCAATGCTAGCATCAGTAATTCTACATTTGTTGTTAGCCCAGCTAGCATGGACACTGACAGTTGTGAATCTGATGCAGCCAAAGAGCTACTGCCCCCTTACGCAGGAAAACACTGAACAACAGACAGGGACGTTGGACCTTCGAAGAGGTGCAAATATGATGAGAACTACATTGATTTGGGGTTCACTTATATTGGGAGTAGTGCCTTTCCTCAGCCACAGTGTGTTATTTGTGCAAAAATACTATCTCACAACTCGATGAAACTTCACTCTTGAGCAGACATTTAGAAACAAAACATGCCCATTTGAAAAATAAGCCACAAAATAAGCGAGAATTAAGATGACTTTCGAGTAGTAAGACATGTATAAAAGCAATAGATACCATTAATAAGAAGGTGCTAGAAGCGTCTTATATGGTGAGCTAGGACAGGCAAGCCCCATACTATTGTGGAGGACTTCATTCTTCCTGCTGCCACGGATATGGCTGGGACAATGCTGACGGGAAAAGGCCCAAAAAACTATACAGACAATGCCTTCATCAAACAATACTGTTCCATGACACATCAGTGACATGGCAGGGGATGTTTTGAAACAATTACTGATTCGCATACAAACCAGTGAATTCTATGCGATACAGCTGGATGAGTCAACAGACGTGGCGGGCCTGGCACAGCTCCTGGTATATGTCCGTTACGTTTATGGGGGGGTCAATTAAGGAAGACATCCTCTTCTGCCAACCACTGGAAACCAGGACAACAGGAGAGGATATTTTTAAAGTACCGGACAGCTTTGTGACATCAAATGGACTTTGGTGGTCAAGAAGTTTTGGTATCTGTACTGATGGCGCAAAAGCCATGACAGGGAGACATTGTGGAGCGGTAACGTGCGTTCATTGTTTTTCCCGACGTGGCTTGGGTACACTGCAGCATCCACCGAGAGGCTGTTGCTGCCAAAGGAATGCCTGACAGCTTGAAAGAAGTTTTGGACACTACAGTGAAAATGGTTAACTTTGTTAAAGCAAGGCCCCTGAACTCTTGTGTATTTTCTGCACTATGCAATGATACGGGCAGCGACCATGTAAAGCTTTTACAACATACGCTGGTTATCAAGGGGCAAAGTATTGACACATTTTTTGGAATTGAGAGATGAGCTTAAAGTTTTCTTTACTGACCATAATTTTCACATGTCAGACCGCTTGCATGATGACGAGTTTCTCACACGACTGGCCAATCTGGCTGATGCTTTTTCTCGCCTGAATCTAGGATTACAGGGACTCTCCGCAACTATATTCAATGTTCAGGACAAAATTGAGGCTACGATTAAGAAGTTGGAGCTCTTCTCTGTCTGCATTAACAAGTACAACACTCAGGTCTTTCCATCATTGTCTGATTTTTTTGTGTGCAAACGAACTCAAGCTTACGGACAACGTCAAATGTGATATAGCGAAGCACCTGAGTGAGTTGGGTGCACAATTACGCAGGTGCTTTCCCGAAACGGATGAAAACAAATGGATTCATTATCCCTTTCATGCCCTGTCTCCAATCCACTTATCGATATCTGAAAAAGAGTGCCTCATCGAAATTGTAACAAGCAGTTCTGTGAAAATTGAATTTAATCAGAAGCCATTGCCAGATTTCTGGATTGGGCTGCGCTCAGAGTATCCTGCATTGGCAAATCTGTTAAGACACTGATGCCCTTTGCAACCAGGTACCTATGTGAGAGTGGATTCTCAGCCCTCACTAGCAAGAAACTAAATACAGGCACAGACTGTGTGTGGAAAATGATTTAAGACTGAGACTCTCTCCAATACAACCCAACATTGCGGAATTATGTGCATCCTTTCAAGCACACCCTTCTCATTAACCCGTGGTGAGTTATTCACACCCTTCTCATTAACCCGTGGTGAGTTATTCACACCCTTCTCATTAACCCGTGGTGAGTTATTCACACCCTTCTCATTAACCCGTGGTGAGTTATTCACACCCTTCTCATTAACCCGTGGTGAGTTATTCACAATTTTCGATAAACAAATAAAGTTTGATATGTAAGATGGCTTCATAAAGAGCAAAACTATTGATTATTATTATATTGTTATTTGTGCCCTGGTCCTATAAGAGCTCTTTGTCACTTCCCATAAGCCGGGTATCGTACAGTGTGTGTGGCAGGCTTACAGTGAAGGCAAAAACAAGGACATTTAAGAGTGCACTGACCCTGGTGCTAGAGGGCGTACGCAGCTGGAGATGAATGTTTGACTATAAACAGTTTGGGAACCACTGGTCTACAGTGCTAGAAGGAGGAAGCAAGGATATCCACTATCCCCATTTATTTTGCTATATTATCATCAAACCCTTGGTTGAATGCATCAACAAAAAGGATAGACATTTTACGAGAGATCCACATCTAACATGCACCGCAGCTACTCAATGGCACATGAACATCCCTGTAGACTGAAACATGACAACTATCAGTACTTATGAATGTCCCTAAGCACATTTCATCAAATCAAAATCAAATCAAATCAAATGTATTTATATAGCCCTTCGTACATCAGCTGATATCTCAAAGTGCTGTACAGAAACCCAGCCTAAAACCCCAAACAGCAAGCAATGCAGGTGTAGAAGCACGGTGGCTAGGAAAAACTCCCTAGAAAGGCCAAACCTACGAAGAAACCTAGAGAGGAACCAGGCTATGTGGGGTGGCCAGTCCTCTTCTGGCTGTGCCGGGTGGAGATTATAACAGTACATGGCCAAAAAGATCTAATTTTATTTGTCACATACACAAGGTTAGCAGATGTTAATGCGAGTGTAGCGAAATGCTTGTGCTTCTAGTTCCGACAATGCAGTAATAACCAACAAGTAATCTAACTAACAATTCCCCCAAAAAACTACTGTCTTATACACAGTGTAAGGGGATAAAGAATATGTACATAAAGATATATGAATGAGTGATGGTACAGAGCAGCATAGGCAAGATACAGTAGATGGTATCGAGTACAGTATATACATATGAGATGAGTATGTAAACAAAGTGGCATAGTTAAAGTGGCTAGTGATACATGTATTACATAAGGATGCAGTAGATGATAGAGTACAGTATATATGTATACATATGAGATGAATAATGTAGGGTATGTAAACATTATATTAGGTAGCATTATTGAAAGTGGCTAGTGATATATTTTACATAATTTCCCATCAATTCACATTATTAAGAGTCAGTGTGTTGGCAGCAGCCACTCAATGTTAGTGGTGGCTGTTTAACAGTCTGATGGCCTTGAGATAGAAGCTGTTTTTCAGTCTCTCGGTCCCAGCTTTGATGCACCTGTACTGACCTCGCCTTCTGGATGATAGCGGGGTGAACAGGCAGTGGCTCGGGTGGTTGTTGTCCTTGATGATCTTTATGGCCTTCCTGTAACATCGGGTGGTGTAGGTGTCCTGGAGGGCAGGTAGTTTGCCCCCGGTGATGCGTTGTGCAGACCTCACTACCCTCTGGAGAGCCTTACGGTTGTGGGCGGAGCAGTTGCCGTACCAGGCGGTGATACAGCCCGCCAGGATGCTCTCAATTGTGCATCTGTAGAAGTTTGTGAGTGCTTTTGGTGACAAGCCAAATTTCTTCAGCCTCCTGAGGTTGAAGAGGCGCTGCTGCGCCTTCTTCACGATGCTGTCTGTGTGAGTGGACCAATTCAGTTTGTCTGTGATGTGTATGCCGAGGAACTTAAAACTTACTACCCTCTCCACTACTGTTCCATCGATGTGGATAGGGGGGTGTTCCCTCTGCTGTTTCCTGAAGTCCAATCATCTCCTTAGTTTTGTTGACGTTGAGTGTGAGGTTATTTTCCTGACACCACACTCCGAGGGCCCTCACCTCCTCCCTGTAGGCCGTCTCGTCGTTGTTGGTGATCAAGCCTACCACTGTTGTGTCGTCCGCAAACTTGATGATTGAGTTGGAGGCGTGCGTGGCCACGCAGTCGTGGGTGAACATGGAGTACAGGAGAGGGCTCAGAACGCACCCTTGTGGGGCCACAGTGTTGAGGATCAGCGGGGTGGAGATGTTGTTGCCTACCCTCACCACCTGGGGGCGGCCCATCAGGAAGTCCAGTACCCAGTTGCACAGGGCGGGGTCGAGACCCAGGGTCTCGAGCTTGATGACGAGCTTGGAGGGTACTATGGTGTTGAATGCCGAGCTGTAGTCGATGAACAGCATTCTCACATAGGTATTCCTCTTGTCCAGATGGGTTAGGGCAGTGTGCAGTGTGGTTGGGATTGCATCGTCTGTGGACCTATTTGGGCGGTAAGCAAATTGGAGTGGGTCTAGGGTGTCAGGTAGGGTGGAGGTGATATGGTCCTTGACTAGTCTCTCAAAGCACTTCATGATGACGGAAGTGAGTGCTACGGGGCGGTAGTCGTTTAGCTCAGTTACCTTAGCTTTCTTGGGAACAGGAACAATGGTGGCCCTCTTGAAGCATGTGGGAACAGCAGACTGGTATAGGGATTGATTGAATATGTCCGTGAACACACCGGCCAGCTGGTCTGCGCATGCTCTGAGGGCGCAGCTGGGGATGCCGTCTGGGCCTGCAGCCTTGCGAGGGTTAACACGTTTAAATGTTTTACTCACCTCAGCTGCAGTGAAGGAGAGTCAGCATGTTTTCGTTGCAGGCCGTGTCAGTGGCACTGTATTGTCCTCAAAGCGGGCAAAAAGTTATTTAGTCTGCCTGGGAGCAAGACATCCTGATCCGTGACTGGGCTGGTTTTCTTCTTGTAGTCCGTGATTGACTGTAGACCCTGCCACATACCTCTTGTGTCTGAGCCGTTGAATTGAGATTCTACTTTGTCTCTATACTGACGCTTAGCTTGTTTGATAGCCTTGCGGAGGGAATAGCTGCACTGTTTGTATTCGGTCATGTTACCAGTCACCTTGCCCTGATTAAAAGCAGTGGTTCGCGCTTTCAGTTTCACGCGAATGCTGCCATCAATCCATGTTCTGATTAGGGAATGTTTTAATCGTTGCTATGGGAACGACATCTTCAACGCACGTTCTAATGAACTCGCACACCGAATCAGCGTATTCGTCAATGTTGTTATCTGACGCAATACGAAACATATCCCAGTCCACGTGATGGAAGCAGTCTTGGAGTGTGGAATCAGCTTGGTCGGACCAGCGTTGGACAGACCTCAGCGTGGGAGCTTCTTGTTTTAGTTTCTGTCTGTAGGCAGGGATCAGCAAAATGGAGTCGTGGTCAGCTTTTCCGAAAGGAGGGCGGGGCAGGGCCTTATATGCGTCGCGGAAGTTAGAGTAACAATGATCCAAGGTTGCGCAATCGATATGCTGATACAATTTAGGGAGTCTTGTTTTCAGATTAGCCTTGTTAAAATCCCCAGCTACAATGAATGCAGCCTCAGGATGTATGGATTCCAGTTTGCAAAGAGTCAAATAAAGTTTGTTCAGAGCCATCGATGTGTCTGCTTGGGGGGGAATATATACGGCTGTGATTGTAATCGAAGAGAATTCTCTTGGTAGATAATGCGGTCGACATTTGATTGTGAGGAATTCTAAATCAGGTGAACAGAAGGATTTGATTTCCTGTATGTTTCTGTGATCACACCACGTCTCGTTAGCCATAAGGCATACGCCCCCGCCCCTCTTCTTACCAGAAAGATGTTTGTTTCTGTCAGCGCGATGTGTGGAGAAACCCACTGGCTGCACCGCCTCCGATAGCGTCTCTCCAGTGAGCCATGTTTCCGTGAAGCAAAGAACGTTACAGTCTCTGATGTCCCTCTGGAATGCTACCCTTGCTCGGATTTCATCAACCTTGTTGTCAAGAGACTGGACATTGGCGAGAAGAATGCTAGGGAGTGGTGCACGATGTGCCCGTCTCCGGAGTCTGACCAGAAGACCGCCTCGTTTCCCTCTTTTACGGAGTCGTTTTTTTGGGTCGCCGGCTGGGATCCATTCCGTTGTCCTGGTTGAAAGGCAGAACACAGGATCCGCTTCGTGAAAATCATATTCTTGGTCGTACTGATGGTGAGTTGACGCTGATCTTATATTCAGTAGTTCTTCTCTGCTGTATGTAATGAAACCTAAGATGACCTGGGGTACTAATGTAAGAAATAACACGTAAAAAAACAAAAAACTGCATAGTTTCCTAGGAACGCGATTTGATTTGATTTGATGTTCAAATGTTCATAAATGACCAGCATGGTCGTATAATAATAAGGCAGAACATTTGAAACTGGAGCAGCAGCACGGTCAGATGGACTGGGGACAGCAAGGAGTCATCATGTCAGGTAGTCCTGGGGCATGGTCCTAGGGCTCAGGTCCTCCGAGAGAGAGAAAGAAAGAGAGAATTAGAGAGAGCATATGTGGGGTGGCCAGTCTTCTTCTGGCTGTGCCGGGTGGAGATTATAACAGAACATGGCCAAGATGTTCAAATGTTCATAAATGACCAGCATGGTCGAATAATAATAAGGCAGAACAGTTGAAACTGGAGCAGCAGCACGGCCAGGTGGACTGGGGACAGCAAGGAGTCATCATGTCAGGTAGTCCTGGGGCATGGTCCTAGGGCTCAGGTCCTCCGAGAGAGAGAAAGAAAGAGAGAAGGAGAGAATTAGAGAACGCACACTTAGATTCACACAGGACGCCGAATAGGACAGGAGAAGTACTCCAGATATAACAAACTGACCCTAGCCCCCCGACACATAGACTACTGCAGCAATACTGGAGGCTGAGACAGGAGGGGTCTGGAGACACTGTGGCCCCATCCGAGGACACCCCCGGACATTTCATGTAGAATACTATGAGGTAAATGAAGGGATTTAACCTAAATCCCATTGTAGATTTGGCTGCGGCAGCCTGAGTCACGAACTGTATCCCGTCTAGCGCAAAGTATCACATATAGAAAAGTATATTAGTAACGTAACTCATCATAGTTAGTCAGGTCCAAAAGACAAGAGCAAGTAAAGAGGTCCCCAGAGTGAACGTTATACATCAGTCAGTCTATGGGACTGATCTACTGGACTGATTCCATCCCTCCATCCCTGATCCCAGGCCTGCGTTTACTGTCACTGGGTCCAGGGCCACGTCCTCCCTCTCCCCTGCAGTTTGTTCTTAGTGGTGTGTGGTTGAGTGTGAGGGACAGATGACTGGGGGGAACCAGTAACATGAGAGGCATAACAAGTAATGGCTCTGGGTCCGTCAGACAGACAGAGCTGGGCTATGGGCCTACTGCCTCACAGTGAGTCGCTATGCAGGCTCCACTGTGAAAGATTGAAGATGAATCACCATGAGGGGACAGATGGAAGGAGGGATAGAAGGCGGTAGAAAGGGACGTGGGGGTAATTCATCTCACGGAGGGGTCTGGTTTTTGGCCCCACGCCTCCCTGGAGAGAGCGAGGGAAGACTTTCACATTGCGTCACAAATTAGGGGGAGCGAGAACTGGGTCTGCTGTGGACAGCTCCTACGCACTCTCTCAATCTGTTCCATTATTAACACTGTGGTCATGCATGAGCAAAACATTCCTACTGTACAGCATTATGGCATCAGTCTCAATGGTCGACTGTAGTTATTATTCGTTTGACCACTTACATTACTTTGGCTGTCTGTCGAGACCAGACCAACATATTGTGGTCATCTACACATGGCCAATCTGACCACATACATTTACTTTGGTTCTCAGTAGAGACCAGTGGAGGCTGCTGAGGGGAGGACTGCTCACAATAATGGCTGGAAGGGAGAGAATGGAATGGCATCAAACACATGGAAAACATTGATACCATTCCACCCATTCCTCTCCAGCCATTGCACACAATCCCCGTCCTCCCCAATTAAGGTGCCACCAACCTCCTGTGGTAGAGACCAACATTGTTGTGGCCATCTCAGCTCTGTCTTCATCACACATCGACCACACAATCCTAACCCAACTCTGTAATTATTTCCCAACATCTCAGTGCCTTCGATAGAAAACCTCATGCTGTGCAACTATTGCTGAGGCGGAGCTTTTCGTACCGATAATGACACATTTTGGCTGTACATTCACCATTGATCATTGATCATTTTTCGCAATTTCGTTCTTCCTAGGACATGTCTTACTGGGTAGAACTCTTGTAATTTACTGACATGCATGTGTCCTGGGCCAATATGGGAATCTCTCAGTGCATGAGACTGGTAGTCAGTATACTGCGAACCGAGCCTCCTCCGTGGAGCCCTCCGGTGAACCAGAACAACAACCATAGCACCTGGTCCATTAGACAGCGTATTGGAGGTAAACATCGCCTGACTAAATTCTCTTACAGGAAGTCGATTAGACAACACAAATACTGTCGGCGGGTTGTTTACCGTCACACACACTTATGACCCACTTCCTGTTCTCTTCCTGTTTAGGGAACAGGGCACCTTGGGTCCATCAGGAGTCAGTTAATCACCCGAGTGGGACCCTGTGCGCGTGGCGCGCGCGTGTGCACGTGCACGTGCGTGTGTTTTCTAAGGACTAATGACCAAAGAGGGCTGCAGGGTGGGTAGAGTGAGAGAGCAGGAACAGGCAGTGTGTGACTCCAGTCCTGTGATAACTGCACCATCTGAGCAACAACACAGCCACCAATAGCGCAATTGACAATTAAAGGCAATATGGCTATAGTGGAGACTGCATTCACGGTAAACACTGCATATGTCGGCTCAATGGGAAATGATCTTTACATTTGAAACTCCGGTTTTCCGCGACACTTCGGCGATATGGATTGAATCCAGCCTTAATTAATAATGAATGGCTTATGATTCAAATCATTTCCCCCACGTCAGTGTCGTCACAGCTCACTTAAGCGTTCTTCATTGTAGTCACAGGATGTGTCCAGTTCAGAGCATCACGTTCTCCTGCTACTTCCTTCCTGTGGGTGTGGGCACTGCCGTAAGCATTGTCCACAATAGCCATATCTTCCTGTCAAATCTATTACAGTAGCTCAAACACACTGCCCTGCTCTGTCTACTTTACACAGCACAGTTCAATAGAGCGAAAAGCAGCACAGAGTTTGTATAGCTTTGAAAAGTACATCACTGCACAAAGGTGAAGTCATTGGTGGAATGGATAGTTAGAGAATGCAACTTTCTCTGAGAGTGGGTGCCAGTTTAGTCTATCCCCCGTACAGTTCCATGCAGGAGAAAATATTAGTTATATAAAATTGAGCGCACCGCCATGCAATCTCCATAGACAAACATTGGCAGTAGAATGGCCTTACTGAAGAGCTCAGTGACCGCCATAGGATGCCACCTTTCCAAAAAGTCAGTTCGTCAAATGTCTGCCCTGCTAGAACTGCCCCGGGCAACTGTAAGTGCTGTTATTGTGAAGTGGAAACGTCTAGGAGCAACAACGGCTCAGCCGCGAAGTGGTAGGCCACACAAGCTCACAGAATGGGACCGCCGAGTGCTGAAGCGCGTAACGTATTCAAATCGTCTGCCCTCGGTTGCAACACTCACTACCGAGTTCCAAACTGCCTCTGGAAGCAACTTCAGCAGAACTGTTTGTCGGGAGCTTCATGAAATGGGTTTCCATAGCCGAGCAGCCTAAGACTAAGATCGCCATGCGCAATGCCAAGTGTTGGCTGGAGTGGTGTAAAGCTCGCTGCCATTGGACGCTGGGTTAGTGGGAAAGCATTCTCTGGAGTGATGAATCATGCTTCACCATCTGTCAATCCGATGGACAAATCTGGGTTTGGCAGATGCTAGGAGAACGCTACCTGCCCGAATGCATAGTGCCAACTGTAAAGTTTGGTGGAGAAGGAATAATGGTCTGGGGCTGTCTTTCATGGTTCGGGCTAGGCCTCTGGTTCTGGTGAAGGGAAATCTTAATGCTTCAGCATACAATGGCATTCTAGATTATTCGCTGCTTCCAACTTTGTGGCAACAGTTTGGGAAGGCCCTTTCCTGTTTCCACATGACAATGCCCCCGTGCACAATGCAAGGTCCATACAGATATGGTTTGTTGAGATTGGAACTTTTGGGATGGATTGGAACGACCGACTGCCAGGCCTAATCGCCCAACAGAGTTTCCCGACCTCACTAATGCTCTTGTGGCTGAATGGAAGTAAGTCCCCACAGCAATGTTCCTAGTGGAAATCCTTCCCGGAAGAGTGGAGGTTGTTATAGCAGCAAAGGGGGGACCAACTCCATATTAATGCCCCTGATTTTGGAATGAGATGGTCGACGAACAGGTGTCCACATACTTTTGGTAATGTGGTGTAACATAGTAAATGTATGTCCGGGACACTCAAATGAGTGGGATATGTTACGTTTGATATGGTTACATAAGACAGATGGTTACTTAAAGCAACAAACGAAAGTAAAATGGATGGGTCGGCGTATAATGTGAATGTTTAGCAACCCAAAGGTTGCGAGTTTGAATCTCATCACAGAAAACTTTATCATTTTAGCTAATTAGCAACTTTTCAACTACTTACTACTTTTTAGCTACTTTGTAACTACTTAGCTAACCCTTCCCCTAACCCTAACCCTTACCGTAACCCTGTGAGTTAACCCTTCCCCTAACCCTAACCTCAACCATTTACCCTTTAACCTAACTTCTATGCCACCTAACTAGAATTCGTAAAATATCGTACGTTTTGTAAATTCATAACATATCATACAAAATGGGTGATGGACATCCACAAATGAATACATCCCACACGAAAAGTAAACATATCATTCAAGATAGATGGATTAACGTACAGCATAACACGAAATGCTCTGAGACCAGGTCGGTGGTCTGTACCTAACCCTCAGAGATGAGACCACAGATACTCCATATCACAGAAAAGCAGACAGCTGGATGACACCACATTATTTCCCATGACATTACCCCCCCCCCCCCCCCCCCCCCCCCACCAACTAACATCTATTCAGCAGCTCATCCATCCGATCCTTTAAGATAATGTTGTTCAAGCCCAAACGAAACAGAATCATTTAAAGTGGTAATTTGAGGTAAGGTTTCCATCCGTTCTGTGTAAACTGCTCTGGCGGCTGTGTAAGCACCCTCATGCTTCTCCCCCCCCCCCCCCCCCACACACTCTGCTCTTTGTACTCTCCTCTCCTCCCTCTCCTCCCTCGCTCTCTGCCCACCTCTCCCTGTTTGTTTTTTGAAGAAACACTTTCTGTTGTGGTTTGGGTTGTGTGGCGTTGCAGCGGGCGGCAGAGCAGCCTGATCACTAGAAGTAGACTTGGATTTTGGATGTTTGAAAAGGTCCTGGGAACGTCAATACTTGCCTACCTCGGTGCTCACTAAAAAATTAAAGTAAGAATTGCCCAACACTGGGCGTGAACTCGCTTAGACCACTGTGCAGCCGCTTCACAATGCTCTATCAAGCCATGAGAATACTTGCAAATAGCAAGTCGTTTTTTTTGTCATTTTTGTTTTGTTTTAAGCCTTCCCCAAACCATAGCCCTAACCTTAACCAATCTTAATTAATGCCTTAACTGTTAACCTTTGAGTTGTTTCAGTTTGAACCCTGTAACCATGCAGAATTAACGTAGAAGAAACACACTGCATTTATACTGAATTTATCCACTGAATTTCAAAGGGAAAGTATGAGCTCTTGTTGGGCAGAGATCCTTCAGTGCTGCTCGAAGCCCAGGGCTCAGGGCTTGGAGAGGGGAGTGGACTGAGAGAAGGCTGACACTGAAACCCTGTCTCCTTTATGTCAACACTCTCCCCAACACCACACAATGGGGTTAATCACTCCAACAAGAGGGAGGTAATTCATGCTAATTAGAACCATTAATCATTAGACCTGTTGCTGCATGGTCACTCCCTTTGTATAGCTGTGTGTGTGTGGCTGGGTGGGGGGGGGGGTTGTTAAGTAGTTGTTACAATACACAAGTGAGTGAATGAGAGGGAGAGTGAGAGACTTTCCAGGGTTTTTTCCTGCTTAGGTTTGATGGCATTCATGCATCCAGGTTAAGCATTGAGAGGAAAATAAAGCTTTCTGTCACGTTATAAAAACTGTCAGAGAGGCCTGTGGGAAGTTTGGTCCAGGTGCACAACGTACCGCTGAACACTGGTCCTCTCTTTAACTTAACCAGAGAGGCCGGTGGGACTCATTCAAGACCAGTGACGTGCGGGGATGTCGGTGGACACAGGCTATTATCAAAGGCAGATTTACTCACAAATAAACCTTGATAAAGCCCAAGTTCACCATGCAACAGATAGCGCCAACAACCAGAGTGACAATTTTCACCAAATGTAAATACCAATGTAGCCAAGACACACAAGCGTTAGCTTTGAATTTCTCCGATGGCGGAAATACGTTTTATTTCCTTACTGTGAAATGCTTACTTTATACAAGCCCTTCTTAACCAACAACGCAGTTCGAAGAAAATATTTACTATCTACTAAATTTAAAAAAAGTTACGCAATAAAATAACAGTAACGAGGCTATGTACAGGGGGTACAGTTACCGAGTCAATGTGCAGGGGGTAGAGGTTAGTCAAGGTAATTGAGGTAATATGTACATGTAAGTAGGGGTAAAGTGACTATGCATAGATAATAAACAGCGAGTAGCAGCAGTGTAAAAAAACAAGGGGTGCGGATCACTGCAAATAGTCCGGGTAGCCATTTGATGAACTGTTCAATAGTCTTATGGCTTAGGGGTTAAGGAGCCATTTGGACGTAGACTTGGTACTCCGGTACTGTTTGCAGTGCGTTAGCAGAGAGAACAGTCTATGACTTGCGAAGTTGGAGTTTTTGGCCATTTTTAGGGCCTTCCTCTGACACCGACTGGTATAGAGGTTCTGGATTGCAGGAAGCTTGACCCCAGTGATGTACTGGGCCGTACGCACGACCCTCTGTAGCGCCTTGTGGTTGGATGCCGAGCAGTTGCCATACCAGGCGATAATGCAATCAGTCAGGATGCTCTCGATGGTGCAGCTGTAGAACTTTTTTGAGGAGCTGAGGACCCATGACAAATCTTTTCAGTCTCCTGAGGGGAATAGGCATTGTAGTGCCCTCTTCACGACTGTCTTGGTGTGATTGGACCATGACAGTTTGTTGGTCATGTGGACACCAAGGAACTTAGAGCTCTCGACCTGCTCCACTATAACCCCAGTGATGTGAATGGGGGCGTACTCTTTTGTCTTGATCACGTTGAGGGAGAGGTTGTTGTCCTGGTACCACACTGCCAGGTCTCTGGCTGTCTCATGATTGTCGGTGATCAGGCCTACCACCGTTGTGTAGTTGGCAAACTTAATGACGGTGTTGGAGTCGTGGGTCGCCACGCAGTCGTGGGTTAACTGAATAGTTTGCAACACAAACAGATTAACAATTCTTCCAATGCACACACACACACACACACACACACACACACACACACACACACACACACACACACACACACACACACACACACACACACACACACACACACACACACACACACACACACACACACACACACACACAATACAATTATTATTATGTGAAATATTATTACACACACATAATAAAAACAAGTTCTCACAGTGTCACTGCAGAATTGGACATTCATCCATGTTCTCCAAATGTTAATTTTCGAAGTTGCTCCAAATGTCAAATTTCAAAGTTAACGGTTAGGTTTAGGCACTCATTCCGAATGGTTAAGGTTATGGTTAAGGTTTGGGAAAGGGTTAAAACATAAAGTTTAGGCACTCATTCCGAATGGTTAAGGTAGGCGTAAGGTTTGGGAAAGGGTTAAAACTTTACGTTTAGGCACTCATTCCGAATGGTTAAGGTAAGTGTTAAGGTTTGGGAAAGGGTTAAACACAAAAATAAAAAAAGCAGTGTCCACGACTGGGATCGAACACGCAACCTTCTGATCCAGACTCATGGCCCATCCACATCACCCTAGCAAAACCCAAGCCAACTTGATGGTAATATCGCTCACTGTTGCCCCTAGTGGACGGTTTTGGAGGCATTTTCCGACGCCCACAGGACAAATTGAATGACCTGGCTGCATGATAAAGAAGATTCTACTGAAATTTCCATATCAACAATTGAAATGACGGAAAAATGCCGTTCCAAACGTCAAAAAAGCTCTAAAACAAAATTCTATCTTGATAAATCAAATGCATCAAAGGGATGTTCTGTATTCTCAGCTTCATTCAACAGTAGCATAACCGGCAAATTGCAAAGGAAATGCATTTAGGCTTCCCTTTACTTGCAAATTAAGTCCATTTGTCTTTCCTTCAGGGTGAACTCTCAGTGACAGCATTGTGGAAGACACAGCAGACCCCTTGTCATTGATGTAATTCTGCATGCAAACAGCAGGCCCACTTTCATATGGAAGGCGCATCCCCAATGTCTCATTTTATTCCATTTTCAAACTGACACAAAAAGACACACACACAATCGATTCGAATGGCTAGAAAGGAAGGAATGAATACTGTGGCACTTATCCTGAGGCTTTAATGCAGTTTTAGCACATTTGGAGAATTCTAGCATAAAAACCACAAGAATCATATTTTTATTTTTTATTTGAATAACACAGGGTAAGCACTGCCTACCCTGCCTACCCTGCCTGCACGTCACTGACTCAGACTGCACATTTAAACCCATGGATACACACTGAAACGCACGTTTACATGTCCGCACCCAACATTCAAATCACATATAAACCAGCTCAGCACATTTCCGAGTCCTTCCACTCTCACTTATTGGCTCTTTGAGTAATGAAAAAAAACAACAACAATAAGCTAATTAAGTAAGCTACACTAAAAAGTCATGGAGAACCAGTGAGTAATACACAGTCAATGAAGAGACTTGGCCTCTCCTCAGGCAGTGAAGCACAGTGATTAAATAATTGAGTGAGAGACAGAGATGTCGTGATTCTTCTGGGTCTAGGATGACTGCTGGATGTAGAAGTCACTTGCCTCAGTCTCCTCTGTCTCTCTGCCAGATGACGCTCTCTCTCTCTCTCTCTCTCTCTCTCTCTCTCTCTCTCTCTCTCTCTCTCTCTCTCTCTCTCTCTCCGCCTCCCACTCGCTCTGTCTCTGCCAAACTAACCCTGAATCAGATGACCATCCTACCCATGCTAGATTACGGATCGGCGGGTAAGGATGCTCTGGAGTGGCTAGATGTTCTTTACCGTTTGGCGATCAGATTTTCCACCAATGCTCCTTATAGGATATATCACTGCACACTATAGTCCTCTGTAAACAGGTCATCTCTGTATACCCAGCGCAGGACTCACTGGTTGATGCCTCTTAGTCCTCACTCACCCCTATCTGAGATACCTACTGCAAACCTCATCCTCCACATACAGCACCCGTTCTGCCAGTCACATTCCGGTATAATGTCTCCAAAGCACACACATCCCTGGGTCGCTCCTCTTTTCAGTTCGCTGCAGTTAGCGACTGGAACAATCTGCAAAAAAAACACTCAAACGAAAGTTTTATCTCCATTTCTACATTCAAAGACTCGATCACACTGACACGTGTGGCTGCTTCACGTGATGTATTGTTGTCTCTACCATGTTTGTGCTGCTACCATGTTGTCATGTTGTGTTGCTACCATGTTGTGTTGCTACCATGTTGTGTTGTTGTCATGTTGTGTTGCTACCGTGTTGTGTTGTCAAGTTGTGCTGCCGCCATGCTACATACAGTATGTTGTCGTCTTAGGTCTCTCTTCATGTTGTTGTGGTGTCTTTTTTGTCGTGGGGTGTGTTTTGTCCTACTTTTTTATTTATTTTTATCTCAGCCCCTATGGAGGCGTTTTGCCTCTTGGTAGGCCATCATTGTCAAGAAGAATTTGTTCAGATAAAGGATAAATACAAATCAAGGTGCAATAAAGATCCTTCATGATGTAGTTAGCTTTCTCTTAGGATCACTGAAATAAGCACTTACTGTCCTATTTTAACCAGTGTGGCAAATCAGCTGTAGAATTGTAAAAACGTTTAGAAGAGGTACAGTGCCTTGCGAAAGTATTCTCGCCCCCTTGAACTTTGCGACCTTTTGCCACATTTCAGGCTTCAAACATAAAGATATAAAACGGTATTTTTTTGTGAAGAATCAACAACAAGTGGGACACAATCATGAAGTGGAACGACACTTCCAACAAGACAATGATCCAAAACATAAAGCAAAATCTACAATGGAATGGTTCAAAAATAAACATATCCAGGTGTTAGAATGGCCAAGTCAAAGTCCAGACCTGAATCCAATCGAGAATCTGTGGAAAGAACTGAAAACTGCTGTTCACAAATGCTCTCCATCCAACCTCACTGAGCTCGAGCTGTTTTGCAAGGAGGAATGGGAAAAAATGTCAGTCTCTCGATGTGCAAAACTGATAGAGACATACCCCAAGCGACTTATAGCTGTAATCGCAGCAAAAGGTGGCGCTACAAGGTATTAACTTAAGGGGGCTTAATAATTTTGCACGCCCAATTTTTCCGTTTTTGATTTGTTAAAAAAGTTTGAAATATCCAATAAATGTCGTTCCACTTCAGGAATGTGTCCCACTTGTTGTTGATTCTTCACAAAAAAATACAGTTTTATATCTTTATGTTTGAAGCCTGAAATGTGGCAAAAGGTCGCAAAGTTCAAGGGGGCCGAATACTTTCGCAAGGCACTGTATGTGGGGGGGGGGGGGGGGGGGCTTTCCTGTTACACGCTGGTGCACTGTTTGCCCCCCCGAGTGTGCCCCATAATTGTTCTCAGGTGGGGGGGGCATGAGGTACTCACCTGCATGTTAATCTAAGCCCCTCTGTAACCCTGCGGAAATGAGTCCTCAATTAGGCCTGCTGGTCCTAGGACCCCACGGACCCCACGGACCCCCCGGCCCATGAGTACATACATACATACATACCGATCCCTGCTCTACTAACAAGCAGAGTAAGGGACACAGAAGGGGGCTAATGGGTTCCCAGTTTGAGTAATACATGTGTTTATAACTGCATTCTGTGTGTGTGTGTGTGTGTGTGTGTGTGTGTGTGTGTGTGTGTGTGTGTGTGTGTGTGTGTGTGTGTGTGTGTGTGTGTGTGTGTGTGTGTGTGTGTGTGTATGTGTGTATGTGCGTGTGTCCGTGCATGTGTGTGCACGCGCTCGTTGCTGTATGTCGCATGGGCATGAACATTCCAAGCTGGGAAAAGTTGGGTTCAGCGGTGACAGCAGGGTCATTGTGATATTTCTATGAAGAATGTGAGTCATAATGTTTGGATGGTTGCTCCACTACCCCCCTTCCCGTCCTTTCCCACAGCAGCCCCTCCTGGAGAATGTCAGGGAGCCAGTAATATGAACGGTTACGGGGCAGTGGTGGGATGTAAGGTGTTGGGGGACATGACAGTACAGATTTGTTTGTAGATAATGGGGAGAGGTGAGTCAAAAGGGACTCACAGTTCCTCACAGTACAGTCAACAGTCAACCTCTCTTCTGTTAACAGTGTTGGGGAGTAGTGACCTACATATAATTCAACTAGTGATTTAACTACATTTTGCAGTAGCTCAGTGGTAGTTGAACTACATTCAAACCTAGGTAGGTATTTTCAGTGGTTAATTACTTTTTTTTTGTTGCCATGTAGCAGTGTAGCTAAACATGGGTGAAGTAGGTAAGAATTTATTTTCCTTTTCGGCAACTTCAGTAAACTATTTTCTTCTTAAGGGTAGATGTAGTGTAGTTTGACTTCTTCCAAGTGTGAAGTCACTGGGTGTGTCTGAGTGGTAAAGGCTAAAGCAACCACCTGCAGACGAAAGTCGAGGAGTGAAGTCGGAGAACGTGCATCTGCGACAGCCGAAACTTGGACACTAATGTGGTTTTCCAACAGGCACTGCCGTTGTTTATATACATATATTTTTTAAATCGTAACGGTGAAAAAAAAACACGTCCCCAACCCCTATATCACACAATCACAAACTCAAATCTTATGTGTGTACATTGTACACTCAATTAGTAAGAGAGAGCCTCAAACATCACATTCATTTGTATATATCCACTGTATATCCACTGGTTTCAGTCATGTATTTGGTCACGCCCGCGTGATTCAAAAAAAAAGAAGAAGGATTGGTTGACAACAAAAGCCTCCCACAACGCAAGCTATGGCTGCAGAATGAAGTCGGTGGAGTGAAACTGCAGGAACTTGCAGTCAACTTCATGATTTTTGATCACATGATTTTTGTAAAGTTCATGCAGTCTGACAATTTTTTTCCCCATAATGCAACACAGTGAAGGGCGGTGACTTGTCAAACGTGATCGGCTGGAACTGGCCTGGTAGCTTGATAAACTATATTTCCAGGGTACATTCCCCAACTCTCTGTAAATACAGTGACGCCACCCTGTGTACGAAATAGGAATGTCATCCTTGTTGCCCATTAACATAAGGCAGCAAGCCTGAAGACCATAGACTGCGTTTACACAGGCAGCCCAATTCTGATGTTTTTCCCACTAATTGGTCTTTTGACCAATCACATTAGATCTTTTCACATCATTTACTTTTCAGCGCAGATCTGATTCCACAAAAAAAAAAACACTAAGTGAAAAAAATATAAGAAATGGGCTGCCTGTGTGAATGCAGCCATCGCTGTGCTGTAATACTCAGTAGTGTATAAAACAGTAGATGTCAAGCTATGCAATATGACAATAAACTACTCAGACGTAAAGTAACTGGGCACTTTATTGTGTTAATCAAAAACAATCCGGCACAACAATCCACAAAGAACTCTGGAAGTAATACAGTGCACCATGTCAACTTTGGCCTCTGAACTTTGAACTGTTTCTACAGATTACCTCTCCTCCTAAGCCAATATGTAAAGAGCTCTCCTTTCCTCCAAACACACACACACACACACACACACACACACACACACACACACACACACACACACACACACACACACACACACACACACACACACACACACACACACACACACACACACACACACACACACACAGTTGGGGTGCGTAATATAGCATGGAATAGAAAGGATCAGCGGTTGGAGGGCAGCGTGAAGAACGATGATGCTAATTGGACAACCGAATCAACATTTACCTAGTGTTTTTTTGAATGATGATAGCTTTTGCAGAACGTGTATGGTACAACTGCAAGGGCTCCAATCAACCGGTAAGGCTGTAGTTTAGCGTGACAGCTTGATTTCAATCTAAAAGCAACATCCCCGCATTCACAGTAAACACTGCATTTGTCACCTCAATTGGAAATCGCCTTTAGGTTTCTGTCGCGCATTCTGTAACGCTTCATCGATACAGATTGAATAGAGCCCCAAGTCTCGACATGAAAAGAAAAATATCCACCACAACATATTAGCTTATTTTGTGCACATGAATACATAGGATAACCATATTGAGCATATTGAACACAAGACCCTCTCGCCTCTCAAAGGGCGTCTCCCAAATGGCACTCTATTCCCTATATAGTGCACTACTTTTGACCAGGACCCTATGGGCCCTGAGTGCCATTCAGATAGGCAGCCAAAGTGTCCATTGTGCACCGTCTAGTCCCTAACCTTGGTCATGCAATTGGAGAGCACAAAACTACAGCCCACCTAACTTATTGGCCTCAGTCGTTCAAAAGTTAATAATTACACCTTTATTAAGCAGCTATGAATAAAAGGCGGGATTCCTCACATCTGTACGCTCTCACAGACTTCACTGGTAAAAGGAGAAACATTTAAAGCACGTTTTTATTATAAGAAGCCGACAACAGACTGTATTGAATCGTACCGTAGAAAGTCAACGGACCAGGCCTATACACGGAAAGGAAACTAGGTGGCGATCTACTCACACCATTTCACCGAGGACAAATGTGTTTCGCTGAACTGAAGGCATCAAAGACATGCTGTGAAATTGACACTCAGAGATGGGCCTACAGACACAGCACAGGAGGGAGGGACGTTTATTTACGCACGCACGCACGCACGCACGCACGCACACACACAGCTACTGATAATTTACCTAGGCAAACAGTGTAAGCCTAAAAGAACCATGTATGTACCATTTGGAATTTAAAAAAAAATCGAGATGTTTTCTTTTCACATATAAATATCATGCTTTTTGCCCAAAGTTGGGACGTCGTATTCAAAGCCCACTATTGTTTGGCCAAGTCATCATTGATGTTGTGCAGCCTGTCACTTGAACCATCTCAACCATCTCCCCCCATGTAAATGTGTCAGCACACAACACAAGTCATCCGAGTCAGAAAATACACACAGATCATTTAAATAAATGACTAAATAAAACACAAAAATGTTTTCTTGTCAGCCCATAAACATACAGGTAGAACATCGCCCACTTCCTCTACCTTGTCAGCCCATAAACATACAGGTAGAACATCGCCCACTTCCTCTACCTTGTCAGCCCATAAACATACAGGTAGAACATCGCCCACTTCCTCTACCTTGTCAGCCCATAAACATACAGGTAGAACATCGCCCACTTCCTCTACCTTGTCAGCCCATAAACATACAGGTAGAACATCGCCCACTTCCTCTACCTTGTCAGCCCATAAACATACAGGTAGAACATCGCCCACTTCCTCTACCTTGTCAGCCCATAAACATACAGGTAGAACATCGCCCACTTCCTCTACCTTGTCACCCCATAAACATACAGGTAGAACATCGCCCACTTCCTCTACCTTGTCACCCCATAAACATACAGGTAGAACATCGCCCACTTCCTCTACCTTGTCACCCCATAAACATACAGGTAGAACATCGCCCACTTCCTCTACCTTGTCACCCCATAAACATACAGGTAGAACATCGCCCACTTCCTCTACCTTGTCAGCCATTTTGTAAAATAGAATCACAATGGAACCATTGTGTTGATCCTGTACACTCTCTCTCTCTCTCTCTCTCTGCTTCAGAATCTCACCTCATTGTAACAGCTCTCTCTATACCCTGGAATGACAGTAGTGCTTTCTCCTATCTGTAGTGGTTTGGACCAAAGATAATCATATCAAAGACTGCATCTGTCACAAAGCACACATCTACGTGATGCTCTCTTTGCAAAACACATGAAATGTGATTATACCTAAGTTGATCAATGTGCGTTTGGAGGTCTGCGGAGCCCATTGTTTTTGTCCCATCTCACAATTTGTAGTCCGTGTCATCAAAGGTACTGTCATCTCGGGTTGTAAACGTGTATCACAGGAGGCTGCTGAGGGGAGGACGGCTCATAAACACGGCCGGAAACGGAGCAAATGAAATGGCGTCAAACGGCGTCAATTGGAAACCATGTGTTTGATACCGTTCCACTGATTCCACTCCAGTCATTACCACGAGCCCGTCCTCCCTATTTAAGGTGCCACCAACCTCCTGTGGTGTGTATGTGTGTCTTTTTCCATTCGGATATTCCGGTTACGAGCCAGTTGTAATTCCAGTTGAGAGATTGAGTGACATACACTGAGCCATCTTTTAACTTGGGGACTCTGTTCAGTCTATTCTGTAGAGGTGAGGTCTCCATCAGAAGTTCTCCAGGAGAGTACACCCAAAGGGATTGAGAGCTGGGACAGAGAATTAAGATAGGGGGAATAATAAGGGGCGATACAAGCTAATCGGGGGTCAGGGGTCAGGGCAGAGTGAAGCATCATGGGGCAGTAGCTAGTGGGGTGTCGGAAGATAAATATTCACAAAGAAGGAGGTGCTGTGTATGTGTTGACACCCTCCAGAAGTCCTTGGTCTCTATCAGTCTCTGTCTCTCACTTTTCCTCTTCCCTCTCTTCCCTCTCTTCCCTCTCTCGCCACCCTCAGTCTCTCTCCTTCTTTCTCTCCTCTCTCTCTGTTGTCACTCCCCTGCGCTGCGTGGTGCTCGTGGGGAGGGTTTCCCGTCGTGGGTTCGGCGGTTCCTCCCCTTGCGGATGTCCTGCAGATGCTTCCACTTCTTGTTAGGGGGCCGGACCACGGGACCGATGGGCGGGGCCTGTTTGTCGGGAGAAGACGGGAAGCTCTTGTCCGATTGGGCGCTCTTGCGCGCCCACACCTGCTCACAGATCTGATCCACGGTGCTGAGGTTCGGGTGGTCCACCAGCTGCATGAAGTCCCGGTACCACAGCTTCTGATTGGTGGAAGGTGGGCCGCCGCCTCCGCTGCGGGGGTCCAATCGAAGGAGAGGGTCGGCGGGCGGGGAGGAAGAGGAGGAGGAGGGTACTACCTCCAGGGTGATGCCCAGTAGTGTTTGGGTGAAGCCGTGCTCCATGGCGTGGCACTGGTAGAGGCCCACGTCCCGCTTCAGTACCCTCCTCACCAACAGCCCCCGCTCTGTCTGCAGCACACGGTCATCCAGACGCGGCTGGATGACATCACACACAGACAGAAACACACACAGCAGAGTATTAGAGCTTGAAACAGTCAATGTGAACCAAAAATCCTTTGAATACTGTTGAAAACAGTATGTCTTTTCACTGTGATTTTGCCTTTTACCTCTTCCTTGGCGTTGTGGGGTTGTTTCTGGAAGGTCCAGGTCACTCTGGCCTGCAGTGATTTGGGGATACACTCCAGGAAGGTGCTGCTCCCTTCCACCCCGAACAGCCTCCTCTCTGCCACCCGGTGCTTGTGGTGGTCTACAGTGGGCGATACACACCATCAGATAACGTGAGCTAATGTGAGATTACAATTGTATATTTATTTTACAGTCTACAGTCTCCAACATATTATTCCAAGCAGTAAAAAAGTGTAAGGCAATCACCATGTGATTGTGTGCCGTTTTGTCTCTTGTCACAGCCAAACTCTGAGATAATCCCACTGACCTTTCCCTGTCTTGCGCAACACCCTCACCGAGCACAATATGACATAATTGTGTGGAATCATCACGTCATGCCGTTCATCTAATACGGGCCAAAGAGAGAATATGGCACAGAATCACACTAATCACCCTGCCCTCTCTGGGTGGGAGCATGGGAGAGAGAGTTAGCTCCTTGGCACAGTGTTTCCCGAATCCTAACTTGAAATCCGAGTGCGTAACAAAAAAAAGTTTGTCTAGTCTCCCATTGATATCAGCAGGATTTATGAGTCTGAGTTCAGAGCTCAGTTTGTGAGTCCTGAGTTCAGACTTTAGTGCAGAGTGAAAGAGTCTTACCTCCTGAACACAGGGTGTTGGGGTCTCCATTCCTCACGTCCTGACGACGGAAACGCCTGGAGAACAAGGACAGATATGTCGGTCTGATCGCTTGGGATGATAGTGACTAGGGTTCTACCAGGAACCAAAAAGGTTTCTCCTATGGGGACAGCTGAAAAAACACTTTAGGAACCTTTTTTTTCTAAGAGTGCAGTCAGCTGGGGTTTGTATGAGTAGGGTTTGGGGTTTGTATGAGTAGGGTTTGGGGTGTTTAGATTTGGCTGGTTATAGCGGATCAGGTTTGGTGAGTTTACAGTTTTAAAGGTGGTGGAGGAAGCTGGTTATGGTTCAACAGTTGGATAACTAGTGTGTTAACTGTTTGGTGTTGGGTAGGTAGCATGCTGGGTCGTATGTTTGAGTTTGTGTATTTGTTTACCTCTTGGTGTTGGGTAGGTAGCGGGTGCAGGAGGTGCCGTCCCAGGCGCAGTAGGGGTCTCTGGCCAGGCAGCACTCAGCACAGGCCTTCCCATAGATACTGCAGCGATGCAGAGGAACCTGGGCCAGACCTGTGTCTGAGCCCACATAAAGCTGTTGCTGTGGACAGAGAGAGAGCGGAGAAATGTTAGTGGCCCACAGTCAAATGACTTGATATTAAACATCTTGTGATTACATTATTAGAGAGCTGGTCACATGTTAGATGATACGTTAGGGTTTAAGAGACTCTTACCCGTTTTGAGGATATCTGCATGTTGATGACGGATGAGGCATCCTGTAGAGCAGAATAAACGGTTAAGAATCACACTTTTAAATAGAAACGTAAACATAGACTTGCATGTCTTTAAATATACACATGCTAGCCAGAGGAGGCTGGTGGGAGGGGTTATTGGAGGACAGGCTCCGTGTCAAGGCTGGAATGGAATAAGTGGAAGAATATCAAACACGTGGAAACCACGTTCGACTGCGCTAAATTTATTCCATTCCAACCACAATGAGTCCTCCTCTTGCTCCTCCCACCAGCCTCCTCTGACGCCAGCAGAACAATGGATGGGGCCCCCTCACCTTGAACACCTCTAGCTCCTCCAGTAGCAGGTCCTCCATGTTGTTCCAGCTCTCTTTCGGTACAGAGATCACTTTCAGCACCGTCCCTTTGTCTGCGACACACCCACACAGAGTTTCAGACTGGATCCCACAATCCATCCATATTCAATATACACTCTGCTCAGTAATATACATTCTATTTAGTATAACACATAGAATCCTAGGGTCAAGAGTACCATGTGGATGGCATGAATGACCCTGGGTGCCAGTCTGTTCCTGCTGTTTGGCTCGACAATGACAGCAAATGGAGTTGTCGAGAGCACAAGCAGATCTGGGACCAGGCTAAGCATGAATCTTCACGGCCACCTGTAAGAGTAAGGTGGTTACCTGTGCCAATGAACATGACATCATAATGCCCGTCTGCGGCGCCCACCCGGTCCACAGCGATCTGGGTGAAGCTGTAGTCTACGTTGGTCCTCAGGAAGACGGGCCGGCGGTTCAGGGGGTACACGGGGTTAAACATGAGAGGGTGGTGACGGGCAAACTGGATCACGTCGTCAGGGAAACCCTTGGTGGACTCGAAGCTGCCGAATGTCTTGCTGGGGCACTAAGGGGTCACACAGGGTAACAGTACAGAGAGGTTATTATGAGGTTATTATAAGATTATTATGAGATAAGACGGGTCACATGGGCTCAGCCCAGGGTTTAACATCGGCCACACAGAGCTATCACAATGGCGATTGTTAGTATAGTTAATGAGCTAAACTACTGATGTTAAAATGTCCTATTCAGTAAATTCCTACTGAACTGATGTAGGCTACGTACCATGCCAGGGCGTGGGTAGGGGACTTTGCCCTGGAAGGGGACCCACTGGTAGTTTGGACCCTCTTTGTGGGCGAAGGGCCCCAAGAAGGCCCTGCGGATGTCATTCATGGTGTAGATACACACGGCTGATCCCTTGAATACACTGCTGCTGGGAGGCAGGGGACGCACAGTTAGAGACATAGCCTACTATAAAACACACAATCACAGTCAGGAACACAAACACACACACACATGCACTAGCACTCATATGCACACACAAGCACAAGAGCACACAATAACTCAATCCATCCCCTGGTTTGAACTCTGACCTGGAGGTAGAGAAGACAGTGTAGACCAGAGGGTTCTTCCTGTCCTTGGTCTGCAGCAGGAACACATCCCCTGTGGGAGGAACACCGGTCAGAGGGTAGAGGTCAAAGGTCAGAGAAACACAAACATAACCCCCCGGCTCTATCCATTTAGCTTAGATGAATCTTCATTGGTTGAATCCCGTGCTCTGGTGGGGCCTGGAGCGACAGCTAGGATCAGATAACGCACTCGGAGTGTAGCGGCTACTTACGGAGCTCGTCAAAGTACGTGTCACTGCCGTCACTGCCCGGCACAGAACAGATGAGACGAGTCTTCAAGAACGTGGTCCACTTGTTGACCAGACTACGCTGGCCACCCATATCATTCTGCAACAACATTATAGACCAAAGTTCAAAGGTAAATATTCCGGTGATACTAAATCATTGCCGTACATACTTAAACATCAAGTGCCATTGAGACAGCATAGCGTATGTGTACGCCAGAGCCTAAGGAAAAGGTTACGAGTGTATGGCTATAGTATTAGCTACGTTACAACGCCAAACTTTAAGCTACGGCGTAATACAGGCACAGCGTAATCTGAGCGGCGTTCTCACCCTGCAGAGCTGTCCGATACGGGAGTAGGTGGACTTCCCCAGGCCCTGAGCCTCCACCGCCGTCTCCCGGAAGAAGAAGAAGATCTTATCATCGTCTGGGTTCTCACTCTCCGGCACCCAGAACGAACCCACAAACTTAGGCTCTGGTGGGGAAGGACATAGCGAGGGTTATAGCTCAAAGAATTGTATTAGGCACTTACCGTGCATTCGGAACGTTTTCAGACCCCTTGGCTTTTTCCACATTTTGCTACGTTACAGCCTTGTTCTGAAATGGATTAAATCGTTCCCCCCCCCGTCATCAATCTACACACGATACCCCATAATGACAAAACAAAAGAGGTTTTTGGAAATTGTTGCAAATAAAAACAGTTACAGCCTCGAGTCTTCTTTGGTATGACGCTACAAGTTTCTCCCATTCTTCCCTGCAGTTTCTCCCATTCTTCCCTGCAGTTTCTCCCATTCTTCCCTGCAGTTTCTCCCATTCTTCCCTGCAATTTCTCCCATTCTTCCCTGCAGTTTCTCCCATTCTTCCCTGCAGTTTCTCCCATTCTTCCCTGCAGCTTCTCCCATTCTTCCCTGCAGCTTCTCCCATTCTTCCCTGCAGTTTCTCCCATTCTTCCCTGCAGCTTCTCCCATTCTTCCCTGCAGTTTCTCCCATTCTTCCCTGCAGCTTCTCCCATTCTTCCCTGCAGTTTCTCCCATTCTTCCCTGCAGTTTCTCCCATTCTTCCCTGCAGTTTCTCCCATTCTTCCCTGCAGATCCTCTCAAGCTCTGTCAGGTTGGACGAGGAGGGTCGCTGCACAGCTATTTTCAGGTCTCTCCAGAGATGATCAATCGGGTACAAGTCCGGACTCTGGCTGGGCCACTCAAGGACATTCAGAGACTTGTCCCAAAGCCACTCCTGCGTTGTCTTGGCTGTGTTCGTAGGGTCGTTGTCCTGTTGGAAGGTGAACCTACGCCTCAGTCTGAGGTCCTGAGCGCTCTGGAGCAGGTTTTCATCAAGGATCTATTTGTACTTTGCTCCGTTCATCTTTCCCTTGGTCCCTGCCTCTGAAAAACGTCTTCACAGCATGATGCTGCCACAACCACCATGCTTCACTGTAGGGATGGTGCCAGGTTTCCTCCAGATGTGACGCTTGGTATTCAGGACAAAGAGGTCTTGGTTTCATCAGACCAGAGAATCTTGTTTCTTTTACAGAGGAGTGGCTTCCGTCTGGCCACTCTACCATAAAGGCCTGATTGGTGGAGTGCTGCAGAGATGCTTGTCCTTCTGGAAGGTTTTCCCATCTCCACAGAGGAACTCTAGAACTTCAGAGCTGTCTCTGAGCTCTATGGACAATTCCTTCGACCTCATGGATTGTTTTTTGCTCTGACATGCGCTGTCAACTGTGGGACAGTATGTAGACAGTTGTGTGCCGATCCAAATCATGTCCAATCAATTTCATTGACTACAGGTGGACTCCAATCAAGTTGTAGAAACATCTCAAGGAGGATCAATGGAAACAGGATGCACCTGAGCTCAATTTCGAGTCGTATAGGAAAGGGTCTGAATACTTTCCAAGTGCGCCGTACACGAGGCATTATACAGTATGTGTGTCTCATAGAAAATGTTACCGCATGTTACAGACATGGGCCGAGATATGCTGACAAATGTGCTCTCATAGGAATTTTCCGAAAAGTATTCGCGACACTAACTTACATAGGTACACACACACACTGTGACATACAGTTCACACACACTCTCTTTCTCTTTCAGTAATAATGTCGGGGTGCGTCACTTGGCATGGAATAGAAAGGATCAGCAATTGGAGGGCAGTGTGAAGAACGATGATGCTAATTGGACAAACAGATCAACATTTCAGAACGTTTTTATGCTGATAGTTTTTGCACACACACACACACACACACACACACACACACACACACACACACACACACACACACACACACACACACACACACACACACACACACACACACACACACACACACACTCACCGTTGAGCCAGCGTGAGTCGTGTTGTTCGGTGCGAATGGAGGGTCGTCCCCCCAGACTGCGGAAGATGGTGAAGTCTCTTCCCATGAGGTCAGTGGCCACGCCCGCATACAGCTCGTCACCTTGGAGACGGGAGGAGAGGACGACAACATGAGGTTGCTATGGACAACATGAAGTTGCTATGCTACCTGTGTAAGTGACTGCAGTGCCATTTAGAACCACCAAAGGGACCTCTGATCTAGGATCAGATTAACCTGGCTACTTCCCATTCTAAACCGTTAGGAGGAGGAAAAGGATTTGACCCTCTAACAGCAACTTCCACCGACTCCGTCGGAGAGGGGGACTGAGGGGCTGGGCTCACCTATCAGCACCGAGGCTGCAGGGTGACGGGGGTCGTATGGACTCTTCCCTTTCCCATCCTCCATTTTGGACGGGTCGATCCTGAACACGTGGTCCTGGAGGCGAGAGAGAAAGGGGGGGGGGCAGTGTGTAGGAGGAGATGGGGTTACAGGGCAGAGTACAGCCGTAGACACACAGTTTGAGCTCAGATAGCTGCTCCTACATGGTCTCTACTGTGTGGATGAAACAAAGAGAGCCAGGGAATAGTAGGAGGGCAGATGAGCTGGAGGTGTGTGTGTGTGTGTCTCTTACCTCCATCTTCTGTCCCACCTCTACGAAGGCGCAGGTGGGATGGAAGGCTCCGGTTCCACATGTGTACAGGTGAGTGCGGTTGTAGTGGTGGACCATCTTCACGTAGTTCACACAGTCTGTCTGCAATACGAACACATCCAAACACAGCGGTTTAGCAATGTCCCTTCTCCCGTCAGCTACCAGCATCCCCTCGTTAAACCTTGACGTTACACCTTCACAACACATTCAACGACAGGCATTCTTCACGTATCGTACACTGTCTGCCTGTACAAACATGATTGGGTTCTCTCCTCCTGTCTCCACCACATTGTTTTTGTGTGCCCTCCTCCCTATCCTCAGATCCACTTTCGCCTTTCTGTCTGACATCAACTGTCCCCTTCTTGGTTGTATTACATAGTGATCCTGGTCATCAGTGGACCATGGTTAGTTATAACTGAGTGGCTTCCTGGCAGCCCAGATGAAAGAGGAGAGGGAGAGGAAAGAAGAGAAGAGATGAGAGAGGAGATGAGGAGAGAAGAGGAGAGAAGAGGAAATGAGAAAGGAGAAGAGAGGAAGAAGAGAGGAGAGAAGAGAAGAGAAGAGAAGAGAAGAGAAGAGAAGAGAAGAGAAGAGAAGAGAAGAGAAGAGGGGAGAGGAGAGGAGAGGAGAGAAGAGAAGAGAAGAGAAGAGAAGAGAAGAGAAGAGAAGAGAAGAGAAGAGAAGAGAAGAGAAGAGAAGAGAAGAGAAGAGAAGAGAAGAGAAGAGAAGAGAAGAGAAGAGAGGAGAGGAGAGGAGCAAGGTAGGGGAATGGCGAGCAGACCTAAGAAGAAGCAGAAGGGAGCAGCTGAGAGGGGAACCTGGGCACAGTGACTACCCCTCACGGTGACTACCCCTGACGGTGACTACCCCTCATGGTGACTACCCCTCACGGTGACTACCCCTCACAGCAACGACTCCTGAGGGTGACTACCCCTCACAGTGACGACTCCTGACAGTGACTATCCCACACGGCGACTATCCCTCATGGTGACTACCCCTCACAGTGACTACCCCTGACGGTGACTACCCCTCATGGTGACAACCCCTGATGGTGACTACCCCTCACGGTGACAACCCCTGATGGTGACTACACCTCACGGTGACTACCCCTGACTGTGACTATCCCTCACGGTGACTATCCCTCACGGTGACTACCCCTGACGGTGACTACCCCTCACGGGGACAACCCCTGACGGTGACTACCCCTCACGGGGACAACCCCTGACGGTGACTACCC
>NC_034190.2:50011572-50014072 GCF_002021735.2 Oncorhynchus kisutch | reverse complement strand
TTGTAGTAATAGTATCAGCGTTTGTCACTCACGTTGATGTCCTTTCCTGCCCAGTTACACTCCTCCCTCCAGTCCACAGGGGCTGGCCAGTAGATCTGAAACACAGAGGTCAGAGGTCAGGGGTCAAGGGAGGCAGCAGGATGGATGTATGTCTGGGGTCACGACCTTGAGCAGGAACAGGCCCGCCTGCCACCCTCAGGGAAATGTTTCTAAAGGAGCTTTCCTCCTCCTCTCTGTCTCTCCTCTATCTCTCCATCTCTCATCTCTTCTATCTCTCCTCTTCTCTATCTCTCCTCTCCTCTATCTCTCCATCTCTCCATCTCTTCTCTATCTCTCCTCCTCTCTATCTCTCCTCTATCTCTCCTCCTCTCTATCTCTCCTCTATATCTCTCCTCTCATCTATATCTCTCTATCTCTCCTCTCCTCTATATTTCCTCGTCTCTATCTCTCCTCTCTCTCTCCTCTCTCTCCTCCTTTCTATCTCTCCTCTCTATCTCTCTTCTCCTCTATCTCTCCTCTCTATCTCGTCTCTCTCTCCTCTCTATCTCTCCTCCTCTCTATCTCTCTATATCTCTCCTCAAAATCTCCTCTCCTCTATATCTCCTCCTCTCTATCTCTCCTCTTTCTCTCCTCCTTTCTATCTCTCCTCCTCTCTATCTCTCCTCCTTTCTATCTCTCCTCCTTTCTATCTCTCCTCTCTCTCTCCTCTATCCCTCCTCTCTCGCTCTTCTCTCGCTCCTCTCTAGCTCTCCTCCTTTCTCTCTCCTCCTTTCTCTCTCTCCTCTCTCTCTCTCCTATCCTCTATCCCTGCTCTCTCTCTCCTCTCCTTTATCTCTCCTCCTCTATATCTCTCCTCTATCTCTCCTCCATCTCTCCTCCTCTATCTCTCCTCTATCTCTCCCCCTCTCTATCACTCATCCTCCCCACCTCTTCTTTTTTTCTCCCCGTCTCCGCCACCATGGTGGAGCTGAGAATCCACATGTCACACCGTAAAAAAAGCACACGACCAGGGGCGAAAACAGCTGTAATGACAGGAGGCGAGCCACATGTCCCAGTGTGAAAACACGTTGTAAATCACATCACACCAAATCAACAGAGTCAAACAATCTTCTCTGCACTCATATTTCTCTGGCCTGCAAGAGCGTACAGACCTTGTACAGTGTAGGGTTAAAGGGTGCATGTTAGGTCAGTTATAGGGTATGGGTTAGTGACTTACATGTACATTTGAAGTCGGAAGTTTACAAACACTTAAATTGGAGTCATTAAAACTTGTTTTTTAACCACTCCACAAATTACTTGTTAACAAATTATAGTTTTGTCTACTTTGTGCATGACACAAGGCATTTTTCCAACAATTGTTTACAGACAGATTATTTCACTTATAACTCACTGTATCACAACTCCAGTGGGTCAGAAGATTAAATACACTAAGTTGACTGTGCCTTTAAACAGCTTGGAAAATTCCAGAACATTTGAGCCATTTGGAGGTGTATTGGAGGTGTACCTGTGGATGTATTTCAAGGCCTACCTTCAAACTCAGTGCCTCTTCGCTTGACATCATGGGAAAATCAAAAGAAATCAGCCAAGACCTCAGAAAAAGTTCATCCTTGGGAGCAATTTCCAAACACCTGAAAGTACCACGTTCATCTGTACAAACAATAGTACGCAAGTATAAACACCATGGGACCATGCAGCCGCCATACTGCTCAGGAAGGAGACGCGTTCTGTCTCCTAGAGATGAACGTGCTTTGGTGCGAAAACTGCAAATCAGTCCCAGAACAACAGTAAAGGACATTTTGAAGATGCTGGAGGAAACAGGTACAAAAGTATCTATATCCACAGTAAAACAAGCCCTATATCGACATAACCTGAAAGGCCGCTCAGCAAGGAAGAAGCCACTGCTCCAAAACAGCCATAAAAAAGCCAGACTACGTTTTGTAACTGCACATGGGGACAAAGATTGTACTTTTTCGAGAAATGTCCCCTGGTCTGATGAAACAAAAATAGAACTGTTTGGCCATTTTGGAGGAAAAAGGGATATGCTTGCAAGCCGAAGAACACCATCCGAAACGTGAAGCACAGGGGTGGCAGCATCATGTTGTGGGGGTGCTTTGTTGACTGGTGCACTTCACAAAATAGATGGCATCATGAGGATGGAAAGTTATGTGGATATATTGAAGTAACATCTCAAGACATCAGTCAGGAAGTTAAAGCTTGGTCGCAAATGGGTCTTCCAAGTGGACAATGACCCCAAGCATACTTCCAAAGTTGTGGCAAAATGGCTTAAGGATAACAAAGTCAAGGTATTGGAGTGGCCATCACATAGCCCTGACCTCAATCCCATAGAAAATTTGTGGGAAGAACTGAAAAAGTGTGTGCGAGAAAGGAGGCCTACAAACCTGTTAGGAGGAATGGGCCAAAATTCACCCAACTTATTGTGGGAAACTTGTGGAAGGTTACCCGAAACGTTTGACCCAAGTTAAACAATTTTAAGGCAATG